>NW_027671454.1:0-27079 GCF_964165515.1 Mesoplodon bidens
GTTACTTCATTCCGTATGGCAGTCTCTAGATCCATCGACTTCTCTACAAATGACCCAGTTTCATTCCTTTTTATGGCTGAGTTATATTCCATTTTATATATGTACCACATCTTTAGCCATTCGCCTGTCTGTGGGCATTTAGGTTGCTTCCATTACCTGGCTATTGTAAATAGTGCTGCAATGAACATTGTGGTGAATGTGTCTTTGTGATTTATGGTTTTCTCTGGGTATATGCCCAGAAGTGGGATTGCTGGATCCTATGGTAATTCTCCTTTTAGTTTTTTAAAGGAACCTCCATACTCTTCTCCATAGTGACTGTATCAATTTACATTCCCACCAATAGTGGAAGGGGGTTCCTTTTGTCCACACCCTCCCCAGAATTTATTGTTTGTAGATTTTCGGATGATGCCGATTCTAACAGGTGTGAGGTCTTACCTCATTGCAGTTTTGACTTGCATTTCTCTAATAATTAGTGATGTTGAGCAGCTTTTCATGAGCGTCTTGGCCATCTCAGTGTCTTCTTTGAAGAAACGTCTATTTAGATCTTCTGCCCATTTTTGTATTGGGTTGTTTGTTTTATTAATATTAAGATGCATGAGCTGTTTATATATATTGGCGATTGAACCTGTGTCCATTGATTCGTTTGCGAACGTTTTCGCCCATCTGAGGGTTGCCTTTTTCCATTCCCTTTTTTTTAACAAAGAAAGAAAGAAAGCAAAAGAAGCAGAACACTAATGTTCGTGAAATATGCCTCTTGAAATTGTCGTTTTGAAAAATGGACGTCTTTTGAATTTTTTGGTCGATATATGACCCCAGGAATTGTTTTCAGGGCAGGTGTCATTTACAGGCCTGTAATAATTTTGAATATCCACTGACCATTAGTGCTGGGATTAAGGCTGCAGTTGTGTGAAACGGCCACATGGTGGCAGCAGTTCTCCCTTACCAAATCTGGTTACTAGGGCAGCAGAGCCTCAATGGAAGTCCCGTTCTAGATTGGAATTTAGAAAGGAATGTGCCAGGAGAAAGCCCCTCAAGTTTGTCTCACTACTTCTTGTTCGTGTTTTTAATTTAATTTTTTATTTTTTATTACAGCAAGTTTGATTACAACATTTGGCCTTTTGTAGGTGTGCAAGATGTGTTTCTTTTACACATATACATATGTCTGTTCTTCCTGGGATCCTTTTCACATGTACGTTATGACAGAATGTTGAGTAGTCTTCCCTTGGTATTCCGTAGGTCTTTGGTGATTATATATTTCACCTGTGTTTGTATATGTCTGTTAACCCCAATATCGTAATGAATCCAATCCTCACACCTTTCCATTGGTGAACCATAAGTGTGTTTAATGAATCTGTGATTGCCCTTCTCCGTGGAAATATCTGCCCTGGTATCCATTTTTAGGTAACACCTATAAGTGATATGATACTATATGTGTCTTTCACTTTCTGACTTACTACAAGTCACGTGATTACCTCTCGACTCATCTACGGTGCTGCAAATGGCATTGTGTCCTTTTTTTCCTTGGCGAATATTCTGTCTTAGCGAGGTCCATTTTCTGCAATGTGATTCCCTGAGGGCTGAGGATTAGCTGACCTGGGCAGCCTGACCCTGCCAGCAAGCCCTCCCCAGGTGTGCCTGTTTTGAGGTCAATATAAACAGCACTCCAGGCAGCAATAGCCCCTGCAGCTGTGCCTGACTCCATATTCTCTGCCCCGTCAGCAGTCTCGGGGCTGTGCTGGAGGGAGGGTGTGAGGGTCCACGGCTTTGTGGGTGGCCCGGTGTGAGTGGGGCTCTGCTGGACTTTCTGCAGGAGTTGCCAGGCTGCCACCTGTAAAGAAGACGATGTGTCACCCATAACTTCCACTGGAATTTCTCTCCGGGCTGAGGTGAGGAAGGAAAAAAAGGAGTGGGGGCCAGGACAGGAGGGGTATCTCAGGCAGGGAAATGGAAAGCTTCCAGAAGAGCGCCCAGGGCCAGGACCATCCTGGCTGGCCTGCAGGCACCAAGTTGGCCTGCGTGCTGTCGCTGGTGTGGCTCCACAGACCTTCCTCTAGGCTTTCAAGCCCTTGTACATGTTCAGGTGTTTTACCTGGGAAGGGTGGGAACAGTTCAGCAGCAGCTGGCCTGGGGCTCAGATCACGTTTACTCACAGAGTCCTCGGCACGGTCCCCCAGGATTGCAATGAGGACGCTCCTTGCGTGGGGGGGCGGGGCTGCTGGCAGTATGGGAGATGATTCCCCACCTCTGACCAATTTCAGAATTGTTTACCACTGGAGCAAGTGCCTTGGTAGGGTTTTCCTCTCTATAACTGTTAGGTTCAGGTATTTTTTTTCTTTTTCGGTTGCAGTTACATTCTGTTCTTCTTTTATGTATTTATAGATATAAGCATGGAAAAAATTCATTCATATAAATACATCTGTGTGAATGGAAGAACATTTTTCTGTTTTATTTTTAAATTTTATTTTTAAAAATTTTGAAATTTAAGTTTATTTATTTATTTTATACAGCAGGTTATTATTAGTTATCTATTTTATGCATATACATGTATACAGGTCAATCCCAATCTCCCAACTCATCCCACCACCACCACCCCATGGCTTCCCCCACTTGGTGTCCATACGTTTGTTCTCTACCTCTGTGTCTCTATTTCTGCCCTGCAAACCAGTTCATTTGTACCATTTTTCTAGGTTCCACATATAGGCATTAATATACAATATTTGTTTTTCTCTTTCTGACTTACTTCATTCCGTATGACAGTCTCTAGATCCATCGACTTCTCTACAAATGACCCAGTTTCATTCCTTTTTATGGCTGAGTAATATTCCATTTTATATATGTACCACATCTTTAGCCATTCGCCTGTCTGTGGGCATTTAGGTTGCTTCCATTACCTGGCTATTGTAAATAGTGCTGCAATGAACATTGTGGTGAATGTGTCTTTGTGATTTATGGTTTTCTCTGGGTATATGCCCAGAAGTGGGATTGCTGGATCCTATGGTAATTCTCCTTTTAGTTTTTTAAAGGAACCTCCATACTCTTCTCCATAGTGACTGTATCCATTTACATTCCCACCAATAGTGGAAGGGGGTTCCTTTTGTCCACACCCTCCCCAGAATTTGTTGTTTCTAGATTTTCGGATGATGCCGATTCTAACAGGTGTGAGGTCTTACCTCATTGTAGTTTTGATTTGCATTTCTCTAATAATTAGTGATGTTGAGCAGCTTTTCATGAGCGTCTTGGCCATCTCTGTGTCTTCTTTGAAGAAACGTCTCTTTAGATCTTCTGCCCATTTTTGTATTGGGTTGTTTGTTTTATTAATATTAAGCTTCATGAGCTGTTTATATATATTGGCGATTGAACCTGTGTCCATTGATTCGTTTGCGAACGTTTTCGCCCATCTGAGGGTTGCCTTTTTCCATTCCCTTTTTTTTTAACAAAGAAAGAAAGAAAGCAAAAGAAGCAGAACACTAATGTTCGTGAAATATGCCTCTTGAAATTGTCGTTTTGAAATATGGACGTCTTTTGAATTTTTTGGTCGATATATGACCCCAGGAACTGTTTTCAGGGCAGGTGTCATTTACAGGCCTGTAATGATTTTGAATATCCACTGACCATTAGGGCTGGGATTAAGGCTGCAGTTGTGTGAAACGGCCACATGGTGGCAGCAGTTCTCCCTTACCAAATCTGGTTACTAGGGCAGCAGAGCCTCAATGGAAGTCGCGTTCTAGATTGCAATTTAAAACGGAATGTGCCAGGAGAAAGCCCCTCAAGTTTGTCTCACTACTTCTTGTTCGTGTTTTTAATTTAATTTTTTTATTTTTTATTACAGCAAGTTTGATTACAACGTTTGGCTTGATGTAGGTGTGCAAGATGTGTTTCTTTTACACATATACATATGTCTGTTCTTCCTGGGATCCTTTTCCCATGTACGTTATGACAGAATGTTGAGTAGTCTTCCCTTGGTATTCCGTAGGTCTTTGGTGATTATATATTTCACCTGTGTTTGTATATGTCTGTTAACCCCAATATCGTAATGAATCCAATCCTCACACCTTTCCATTGGTGAACCATAAGTGTGTTTAATGAATCTGTGATTGCCCTTCTCCGTGGAAATATCTGCCCTGGTATCCATTTTTAGGTAACACCTATAAGTGATATGATACGATATGTGTCTTTCACTTTCTGACTTACTACAAGTCACGTGATTACCTCTCGACTCATCTACGGTGCTGCAAATGGCATTGTGTCCTTTTTTTCCTTGGCGAATATTCTGTCTTAGCGAGGTCCATTTTCTGCAATGTGATTCCCTGAGGGCTGAGGATTAGCTGACCTGGGCAGCCTGACCCTGCCGGCAAGCCCTCCCCAGGTGTGCCTGTGTTGAGGTCAATATAAACAGCACTCCAGGCAGCAATAGCCCCTGCAGCTGTGCCTGACTCCATACTCTCTGCCCCGTCAGCAGTCTCGGGGCTGTGCTGGAGGGAGGGTGTGAGGGTCCACGGCTTTGTGGGTGGCCCAGTGTGAGTGGGGCTCTGCTGGACTTTCTGCAGGAGTTGCCAGGCTGCCACCTGTAAAGAAGACGATGTGTCACCCATAACTTCCACTGGAATTTCTCTCCGGGCTGAGGTGAGGAAGGAAAAAAAGGAGTGGGGGCCAGGACAGGAGGGGTATCTCAGGCAGGGAAATGGAAAGCTTCCAGAAGAGCGCCCGGGGCCAGGACCATCCTGGCTGGCCTGCAGGCAGCAAGTTGGCCTGCGTGCTGTCGCTGGTGTGGCTCCACAGACCTTCCTCTAGGCTTTCAAGCCCTTGTACATGTTCAGGTGTTTTACCTGGGAAGGGTGGGAACAGTTCAGCAGCAGCTGGCCTGGGGCTCAGATCACGTTTACTCACAGAGTCCTCGGCACGGTCCCCCAGGATTGCAATGAGGACGCTCCTTGCGTGGGGGGGCGGGGCTGCTGGCAGTATGGGAGATGATTCCCCACCTCTGACCAATTTCAGAATTGTTTACCACTGGAGCAAGTGCCTTGGTAGGGTTTTCCTGTCTATAACTGTTAGGTTCTGGTATTTTTTTTCTTTTTCGGTTGCAGTTACATTCTGTTCTTCTTTTATGTATTTATAGATATAAGCATGGAAATAATTCATTCATATAAATACATCTGTGTGAATGGAAGAACATTTTTCTGCTTTATTTTTAAATTTTATTTTTAAAAATTTTGAAATTTAAGTTTATTTATTTATTTTATACAGCAGGTTATTATTAGTTATCTATTTTATGCATATACATGTATACAGGTCAATCCCAATCTCCCAACTCATCCCACCACCACCACCCCATGGCTTCCCCCACTTGGTGTCCATACGTTTGTTCTCTACCTCTGTGTCTCTATTTCTGCCCTGCAAACCAGTTCATCTGTACCATTTTTCTAGGTTCCACATATAGGCATTAATATACAATATTTGTTTTTCTCTTTCTGACTTACTTCATTCCGTATGACAGTCTCTAGATCCATCCACTTCTCTACAAATGACCCAGTTTCATTCCTTTTTATGGCTGAGTAATATTCCATTTTATATATGTACCACATCTTTAGCCATTCGCCTGTCTGTGGGCATTTAGGTTGCTTCCATTACCTGGCTATTGTAAATAGTGCTGCAATGAACATTGTGGTGAATGTGTCTTTGTGATTTATGGTTTTCTCTGGGTATATGCCCAGAAGTGGGATTGCTGGATCCTATGGTAATTCTCCTTTTAGTTTTTTAAAGGAACCTCCATACTCTTCTCCATAGTGACTGTATCCATTTACATTCCCACCAATAGTGGAAGGGGGTTCCTTTTGTCCACACCCTCCCCAGAATTTGTTGTTTCTAGATTTTCGGATGATGCCGATTCTAACAGGTGTGAGGTCTTACCTCATTGTAGTTTTGATTTGCATTTCTCTAATAATTAGTGATGTTGAGCAGCTTTTCATGAGCGTCTTGGCCATCTCTGTGTCTTCTTTGAAGAAACGTCTCTTTAGATCTTCTGCCCATTTTTGTATTGGGTTGTTTGTTTTATTAATATTAAGCTTCATGAGCTGTTTATATATATTGGCGATTGAACCTGTGTCCATTGATTCGTTTGCGAACGTTTTCGCCCATCTGAGGGTTGCCTTTTTCCATTCCCTTTTTTTTTAACAAAGAAAGAAAGAAAGCAAAAGAAGCAGAACACTAATGTTCGTGAAATATGCCTCTTGAAATTGTCGTTTTGAAATATGGACGTCTTTTGAATTTTTTGGTCGATATATGACCCCAGGAACTGTTTTCAGGGCAGGTGTCATTTACAGGCCTGTAATGATTTTGAATATCCACTGACCATTAGGGCTGGGATTAAAGCTGCAGTTGTGTGAAACGGCCACATGGTGGCAGCAGTTCTCCCTTACCAAATCTGGTTACTAGGGCAGCAGAGCCTCAATGGAAGTCGCGTTCTAGATTGCAATTTAAAACGGAATGTGCCAGGAGAAAGCCCCTCAAGTTTGTCTCACTACTTCTTGTTCGTGTTTTTAATTTAATTTTTTTATTTTTTATTACAGCAAGTTTGATTACAACGTTTGGCTTGATGTAGGTGTGCAAGATGTGTTTCTTTTACACATATACATATGTCTGTTCTTCCTGGGATCCTTTTCCCATGTACGTTATGACAGAATGTTGAGTAGTCTTCCCTTGGTATTCCGTAGGTCTTTGGTGATTATATATTTCACCTGTGTTTGTATATGTCTGTTAACCCCAATATCGTAATGAATCCAATCCTCACACCTTTCCATTGGTGAACCATAAGTGTGTTTAATGAATCTGTGATTGCCCTTCTCCGTGGAAATATCTGCCCTGGTATCCATTTTTAGGTAACACCTATAAGTGATATGATACGGTATGTGTCTTTCACTTTCTGACTTACTACAAGTCACGTGATTACCTCTCGACTCATCTACGGTGCTGCAAATGGCATTGTGTCCTTTTTTTCCTTGGCGAATATTCTGTCTTAGCGAGGTCCATTTTCTGCAATGTGATTCCCTGAGGGCTGAGGATTAGCTGACCTGGGCAGCCTGACCCTGCCGGCAAGCCCTCCCCAGGTGTGCCTGTGTTGAGGTCAATATAAACAGCACTCCAGGCAGCAATAGCCCCTGCAGCTGTGCCTGACTCCATACTCTCTGCCCCGTCAGCAGTCTCGGGGCTGTGCTGGAGGGAGGGTGTGAGGGTCCACGGCTTTGTGGGTGGCCCAGTGTGAGTGGGGCTCTGCTGGACTTTCTGCAGGAGTTGCCAGGCTGCCACCTGTAAAGAAGACGATGTGTCACCCATAACTTCCACTGGAATTTCTCTCCGGGCTGAGGTGAGGAAGGAAAAAAAGGAGTGGGGGCCAGGACAGGAGGGGTATCTCAGGCAGGGAAATGGAAAGCTTCCAGAAGAGCGCCCGGGGCCAGGACCATCCTGGCTGGCCTGCAGGCAGCAAGTTGGCCTGCGTGCTGTCGCTGGTGTGGCTCCACAGACCTTCCTCTAGGCTTTCAAGCCCTTGTACATGTTCAGGTGTTTTACCTGGGAAGGGTGGGAACAGTTCAGCAGCAGCTGGCCTGGGGCTCAGATCACGTTTACTCACAGAGTCCTCGGCACGGTCCCCCAGGATTGCAATGAGGACGCTCCTTGCGTGGGGGGGCGGGGCTGCTGGCAGTATGGGAGATGATTCCCCACCTCTGACCAATTTCAGAATTGTTTACCACTGGAGCAAGTGCCTTGGTAGGGTTTTCCTCTCTATAATTGTTAGGTTCTGGTATTTTTTTTCTTTTTTGGTTGCAGTTACATTCTGTTCTTCTTTTATGTATTTATAGATATAAGCATGGAAATAATTCATTCATATAAATACATCTGTGTGAATGGAAGAACATTTTTCTGTTTTATTTATTTATTTTTTTTTTTTTATTTTTATTTTTTTTTGCGATACGCGGGCCTCTCACTGTTGTGGCCTCTCCCGTTGCGGAGCACAGTCTCCGGACGCGCAGGCTTAACGGCCATGGCTCACGGGCCCAGCCTCACAGGTCCAGCCGCTCCGCGGCATGTGGGATCCTCCCGGACCAGGGCACGAACCCACGTCCCCTGCATCGGCAGGTGGACTCTCAACCACTGCGCCACCAGGGAAGCCCTCTGTTTTATTTTTAAATTTTATTTTTAAAAATTTTGAAATTTAAGTTTATTTATTTATTTTATATAGCAGGTTATTATTAGTTATCTATTTTATGCATATACATGTATACAGGTCAATCCCAATCTTCCAACTCATCCCACCACCACCACCCCATGGCTTCCCCCACTTGGTGTCCATACGTTTGTTCTCTACCTCTGTGTCTCTATTTCTGCCCTGCAAACTAGTTCATCTGTACCATTTTTCTAGGTTCCACATATAGGCATTAATATACAATATTTGTTTTTCTCTTTCTGACTTACTTCATTCCGTATGACAGTCTCTAGATCCATCCACTTCTCTACAAATGACCCAGTTTCATTCCTTTTTATGGCTGAGTAATATTCCATTTTATATATGTACCACATCTTTATCCATTCGCCTGTCTGTGGGCATTTAGGTTGCTTCCATTACCTGGCTATTGTAAATAGTGCTGCAATGAACATTGTGGTGAATGTGTCTTTGTGATTTATGGTTTTCTCTGGGTATATGCCCAGAAGTGGGATTGCTGGATCCTATGGTAATTCTCCTTTTAGTTTTTTCAAGGAACCTCCATACTCTTCTCCATAGTGACTGTATCCATTTACATTCCCACCAATAGTGGAAGGGGGTTCCTTTTGTCCACACCCTCCCCAGAATTTGTTGTTTCTAGATTTTCGGATGATGCCGATTCTAACAGGTGTGAGGTCTTACCTCATTGTAGTTTTGATTTGCATTTCTCTAATAATTAGTGATGTTGAGCAGCTTTTCATGAGCGTCTTGGCCATCTCTGTGTCTTCTTTGAAGAAACGTCTCTTTAGATCTTCTGCCCATTTTTGTATTGGGTTGTTTGTTTTATTAATATTAAGCTTCATGAGCTGTTTATATATATTGGCGATTGAACCTGTGTCCATTGATTCGTTTGCGAACGTTTTCGCCCATCTGAGGGTTGCCTTTTTCCATTCCCTTTTTTTTTAACAAAGAAAGAAAGAAAGCAAAAGAAGCAGAACACTAATGTTCGTGAAATATGCCTCTTGAAATTGTCGTTTTGAAATATGGACGTCTTTTGAATTTTTTGGTCGATATATGACCCCAGGAACTGTTTTCAGGGCAGGTGTCATTTACAGGCCTGTAATGATTTTGAATATCCACTGACCATTAGGGCTGGGATTAAAGCTGCAGTTGTGTGAAACGGCCACATGGTGGCAGCAGTTCTCCCTTACCAAATCTGGTTACTAGGGCAGCAGAGCCTCAATGGAAGTCGCGTTCTAGATTGCAATTTAAAACGGAATGTGCCAGGAGAAAGCCCCTCAAGTTTGTCTCACTACTTCTTGTTCGTGTTTTTAATTTAATTTTTTTATTTTTTATTACAGCAAGTTTGATTACAACGTTTGGCTTGATGTAGGTGTGCAAGATGTGTTTCTTTTACACATATACATATGTCTGTTCTTCCTGGGATCCTTTTCCCATGTACGTTATGACAGAATGTTGAGTAGTCTTCCCTTGGTATTCCGTAGGTCTTTGGTGATTATATATTTCACCTGTGTTTGTATATGTCTGTTAACCCCAATATCGTAATGAATCCAATCCTCACACCTTTCCATTGGTGAACCATAAGTGTGTTTAATGAATCTGTGATTGCCCTTCTCCGTGGAAATATCTGCCCTGGTATCCATTTTTAGGTAACACCTATAAGTGATATGATACGATATGTGTCTTTCACTTTCTGACTTACTACAAGTCACGTGATTACCTCTCGACTCATCTACGGTGCTGCAAATGGCATTGTGTCCTTTTTTTCCTTGGCGAATATTCTGTCTTAGCGAGGTCCATTTTCTGCAATGTGATTCCCTGAGGGCTGAGGATTAGCTGACCTGGGCAGCCTGACCCTGCCGGCAAGCCCTCCCCAGGTGTGCCTGTGTTGAGGTCAATATAAACAGCACTCCAGGCAGCAATAGCCCCTGCAGCTGTGCCTGACTCCATACTCTCTGCCCCGTCAGCAGTCTCGGGGCTGTGCTGGAGGGAGGGTGTGAGGGTCCACGGCTTTGTGGGTGGCCCAGTGTGAGTGGGGCTCTGCTGGACTTTCTGCAGGAGTTGCCAGGCTGCCACCTGTAAAGAAGACGATGTGTCACCCATAACTTCCACTGGAATTTCTCTCCGGGCTGAGGTGAGGAAGGAAAAAAAGGAGTGGGGGCCAGGACAGGAGGGGTATCTCAGGCAGGGAAATGGAAAGCTTCCAGAAGAGCGCCCGGGGCCAGGACCATCCTGGCTGGCCTGCAGGCAGCAAGTTGGCCTGCGTGCTGTCGCTGGTGTGGCTCCACAGACCTTCCTCTAGGCTTTCAAGCCCTTGTACATGTTCAGGTGTTTTACCTGGGAAGGGTGGGAACAGTTCAGCAGCAGCTGGCCTGGGGCTCAGATCACGTTTACTCACAGAGTCCTCGGCACGGTCCCCCAGGATTGCAATGAGGACGCTCCTTGCGTGGGGGGGCGGGGCTGCTGGCAGTATGGGAGATGATTCCCCACCTCTGACCAATTTCAGAATTGTTTACCACTGGAGCAAGTGCCTTGGTAGGGTTTTCCTCTCTATAATTGTTAGGTTCTGGTATTTTTTTTCTTTTTCGGTTGCAGTTACATTCTGTTCTTCTTTTATGTATTTATAGATATAAGCATGGAAATAATTCATTCATATAAATACATCTGTGTGAATGGAAGAACATTTTTCTGTTTTATTTTTAAATTTTATTTTTAAAAATTTTGAAATTTAAGTTTATTTATTTATTTTATACAGCAGGTTATTATTAGTTATCTATTTTATGCATATACATGTATACAGGTCAATCCCAATCTCCCAACTCATCCCACCACCACCACCCCATGGCTTCCCCCACTTGGTGTCCATACGTTTGTTCTCTACCTCTGTGTCTCTATTTCTGCCCTGCAAACCAGTTCATTTGTACCATTTTTCTAGGTTCCACATATAGGCATTAATATACAATATTTGTTTTTCTCTTTCTGACTTACTTCATTCCGTATGACAGTCTCTAGATCCATCGACTTCTCTACAAATGACCCAGTTTCATTCCTTTTTGTGGCTGAGTAATATTCCATTTTATATATGTACCACATCTTTATCCATTCGCCTGTCTGTGGGCATTTAGGTTGCTTCCATTACCTGGCTATTGTAAATAGTGCTGCAATGAACATTGTGGTGAATGTGTCTTTGTGATTTATGGTTTTCTCTGGGTATATGCCCAGAAGTGGGATTGCTGGATCCTATGGTAATTCTCCTTTTAGTTTTTTAAAGGAACCTCCATACTCTTCTCCATAGTGACTGTATCAATTTACATTCCCACCAATAGTGGAAGGGGGTTCCTTTTGTCCACACCCTCCCCAGAATTTGTTGTTTCTAGATTTTCGGATGATGCCGATTCTAACAGGTGTGAGGTCTTACCTCATTGTAGTTTTGATTTGCATTTCTCTAATAATTAGTGATGTTGAGCACCTTTTCGTGAGTGTCTTGGCCATCTCTGTGTCTTCTTTGAAGAAACGTCTCTTTAGATCTTCTGCCCATTTTTGTATTGGGTTGTTTGTTTTATTAATATTAAGCTTCATGAGCTGTTTATATATATTGGCGATTGAACCTGTGTCCATTGATTCGTTTGCGAACGTTTTCGCCCATCTGAGGGTTGCCTTTTTCCATTCCCTTTTTTTTTAACAAAGAAAGAAAGAAAGCAAAAGAAGCAGAACACTAATGTTCGTGAAATATGCCTCTTGAAATTGTCGTTTTGAAATATGGACGTCTTTTGAATTTTTTGGTCGATATATGACCCCAGGAACTGTTTTCAGGGCAGGTGTCATTTACAGGCCTGTAATGATTTTGAATATCCACTGGCCATTAGGGCTGGGATTAAAGCTGCAGTTGTGTGAAACGGCCACATGGTGGCAGCAGTTCTCCCTTACCAAATCTGGTTACTAGGGCAGCAGAGCCTCAATGGAAGTCGCGTTCTAGATTGCAATTTAAAACGGAATGTGCCAGGAGAAAGCCCCTCAAGTTTGTCTCACTACTTCTTGTTCGTGTTTTTAATTTATTTTTTTATTTTTTATTACAGCAAGTTTGATTACAACGTTTGGCTTGATGTAGGTGTGCAAGATGTGTTTCTTTTACACATATACATATGTCTGTTCTTCCTGGGATCCTTTTCCCATGTACGTTATGACAGAATGTTGAGTAGTCTTCCCTTGGTATTCCGTAGGTCTTTGGTGATTATATATTTCACCTGTGTTTGTATATGTCTGTTAACCCCAATATCGTAATGAATCCAATCCTCACACCTTTCCATTGGTGAACCATAAGTGTGTTTAATGAATCTGTGATTGCCCTTCTCCGTGGAAATATCTGCCCTGGTATCCATTTTTAGGTAACACCTATAAGTGATATGATACGATATGTGTCTTTCACTTTCTGACTTACTACAAGTCACGTGATTACCTCTCGACTCATCTACGGTGCTGCAAATGGCATTGTGTCCTTTTTTTCCTTGGCGAATATTCTGTCTTAGCGAGGTCCATTTTCTGCAATGTGATTCCCTGAGGGCTGAGGATTAGCTGACCTGGGCAGCCTGACCCTGCCGGCAAGCCCTCCCCAGGTGTGCCTGTGTTGAGGTCAATATAAACAGCACTCCAGGCAGCAATAGCCCCTGCAGCTGTGCCTGACTCCATATTCTCTGCCCCGTCAGCAGTCTCGGGGCTGTGCTGGAGGGAGGGTGTGAGGGTCCACGGCTTTGTGGGTGGCCCGGTGTGAGTGGGGCTCTGCTGGACTTTCTGCAGGAGTTGCCAGGCTGCCACCTGTAAAGAAGACGATATGTCACCCATAACTTCCACTGGAATTTCTCTCCGGGCTGAGGTGAGGAAGGAAAAAAAGGAGTGGGGGCCAGGACAGGAGGGGTATCTCAGGCAGGGAAATGGAAAGCTTCCAGAAGAGCGCCCAGGGCCAGGACCATCCTGGCTGGCCTGCAGGCACCAAGTTGGCCTGCGTGCTGTCGCTGGTGTGGCTCCACAGACCTTCCTCTAGGCTTTCAAGCCCTTGTACATGTTCAGGTGTTTTACCTGGGAAGGGTGGGAACAGTTCAGCAGCAGCTGGCCTGGGGCTCAGATCACGTTTACTCACAGAGTCCTCGGCACGGTCCCCCAGGATTGCAATGAGGACGCTCCTTGCGTGGGGGGGCGGGGCTGCTGGCAGTATGGGAGATGATTCCCCACCTCTGACCAATTTCAGAATTGTTTACCACTGGAGCAAGTGCCTTGGTAGGGTTTTCCTCTCTATAACTGTTAGGTTCAGGTATTTTTTTTCTTTTTCGGTTGCAGTTACATTCTGTTCTTCTTTTATGTATTTATAGATATAAGCATGGAAATAATTCATTCATATAAATACATCTGTGTGAATGGAAGAACATTTTTCTGTTTTAGTTTTAAATTTTATTTTTAAAAATTTTGAAATTTAAGTTTATTTATTTATTTTATACAGCAGGTTATTATTAGTTATCTATTTTATGCATATACATGTATACAGGTCAATCCCAATCTCCCAACTCATCCCACCACCACCACCCCATGGCTTCCCCCACTTGGTGTCCATACGTTTGTTCTCTACCTCTGTGTCTCTATTTCTGCCCTGCAAACCAGTTCATCTGTACCATTTTTCTATGTTCCACATATAGGCATTAATATACAATATTTGTTTTTCTCTTTCTGACTTACTTCATTCCGTATGACAGTCTCTAGATCCATCGACTTCTCTACAAATGACCCAGTTTCATTCCTTTTTATGGCTGAGTAATATTCCATTTTATATATGTACCACATCTTTAGCCATTCGCCTGTCTGTGGGCATTTAGGTTGCTTCCATTACCTGGCTATTGTAAATAGTGCTGCAATGAACATTGTGGTGAATGTGTCTTTGTGATTTATGGTTTTCTCTGGGTATATGCCCAGAAGTGGGATTGCTGGATCCTATGGTAATTCTCCTTTTAGTTTTTTAAAGGAACCTCCATACTCTTCTCCATAGTGACTGTATCAATTTACATTCCCACCAATAGTGGAAGGGGGTTCCTTTTGTCCACACCCTCCCCAGAATTTGTTGTTTCTAGATTTTCGGATGATGCCAATTCTAACAGGTGTGAGGTCTTACCTCATTGTAGTTTTGATTTGCATTTCTCTAATAAATAGTGATGTTGAGCAGCTTTTCATGAGCGTCTTGGCCATCTCTGTGTCTTCTTTGAAGAAACGTCTCTTTAGATCTTCTGCCCATTTTTGTATTGGGTTGTTTGTTTTTTTAATATTAAGCTTCATGAGCTGTTTATATATATTGGCGATTGAACCTGTGTCCATTGATTCGTTTGCGAACGTTTTCGCCCATCTGAGGGTTGCCTTTTTCCATTCCCTTTTTTTTTAACAAAGAAAGAAAGAAAGCAAAAGAAGCAGAACACTAATGTTCCTGAAATGTGCCTCTTGAAATTGTCGTTTTGAAATATGGACGTCTTTTGAATTTTTTGGTCGATATATGACCCCAGGAATTGTTTTCAGGGCAGGTGTCATTTACAGGCCTGTAATGATTTTGAATATCCACTGACCATTAGGGCTGGGATTAAAGCTGCAGTTGTGTGAAACGGCCACATGGTGGCAGCAGTTCTCCCTTACCAAATCTGGTTACTAGGGCAGCAGAGCCTCAATGGAAGTCGCGTTCTAGATTGCAATTTAAAACGGAATGTGCCAGGAGAAAGCCCCTCAAGTTTGTCTCACTACTTCTTGTTCGTGTTTTTAATTTAGTTTTTAATTTTTTATTACAGCAAGTTTGATTACAACGTTTGGCATTTTGTAGGTGTGCAAGATGTGTTTCTTTTACACATATACATATGTCTGTTCTTCCTGGGATCCTTTTCCCATGTACGTTATGACAGAATTTTGAGTAGTCTTCCCTTGGTATTCCGTAGGTCTTTGGTGATTATATATTTCACCTGTGTTTGTATATGTCTGTTAACCCCAATATCGTAATGAATCCAATCCTCACACCTTTCCATTGGTGAACCATAAGTGTGTTTAATGAATCTGTGATTGCCCTTCTCCGTGGAAATATCTGCCCTGGTATCCATTTTTAGGTAACACCTATAAGTGATATGATACGATATGTGTCTTTCACTTTCTGACTTACTACAAGTCACGTGATTACCTCTCGACTCATCTACGGGGCTGCAAATGGCATTGTGTCCTTTTTTTCCTTGGCGAATATTCTGTCTTAGCGAGGTCCATTTTCTGCAATGTGATTCCCTGAGGGCTGAGGATTAGCTGACCTGGGCAGCCTGACCCTGCCGGCAAGCCCTCCCCAGGTGTGCCTGTGTTGAGGTCAATATAAACAGCACTCCAGGCAGCAATAGCCCCTGCAGCTGTGCCTGACTCCATATTCTCTGCCCTGTCAGCAGTCTCGGGGCTGTGCTGGAGGGAGGGTGTGAGGGTCCACGGCTTTGTGGGTGGCCCGGTGTGAGTGAGGCTCTGCTGGACTTTCTGCAGGAGTTGCCAGGCTGCCACCTGTAAAGAAGACGATGTGTCACCCATAACTTCCACTGGAATTTCTCTCCGGGCTGAAGTGAGGAAGGAAAAAAAGGAGTGGGGGCCGGGACAGGAGGGGTATCTCAGGCAGGGAAATGGAAAGCTTCCAGAAGAGCGTCCGGGTCCAGGACCATCCTGGCTGGCCTGCAGGCACCAAGTTGGCCTGCGTGCTGTCGCTGGTGTGGCTCCACGGCCCTTCTTCTAGGCTTTCAAGCCCTTGTACATATTCAGGTGTTTTACCTGGGAAGGGTGGGAACAGTTCAGCAGCAGCTGGCCTGGGGCTCAGATCACGTTTACTCACAGAGTCCTTGGCACGGTCCCCCAGGATTGCGATGAGGACGCTCCTTGCGTGTGGGGGCGGGGCTGCTGGCAGTATGGGAGATGATTCCCCACCTCTGACCAATTTCAGAATTGTTTAGCACTGGAGCAAGTGCCTTGGTAGGGTTTTCCTCTCTAAAACTGTTAGGTTCTGGTATTTTTTTTTCTTTTTCGGTTGCAGTTACATTCTGTTCTTCTTTTATGTATTTATAGATATAAGCATGGAAATAATTCATTCATATAAATACATCTGTGTGAATGGAAGTACTTTTTTCTGTTTTATTTTTAAAATTTATTTTTAAAAATTTTGAAATTTAAGTTTATTTATTTATTTTATACAGCAGGTTATTATTAGTTATCTATTTTATGCATATACATGTACACAGGTCAATCCCAATCTCCCAACTCATCCCACCACCACCACCCCATGGCTTCCACCACTTGGTGTCCATACGTTTGTTCTCTACCTCTGTGTCTCTATTTCTGCCCTGCAAACCAGTTCATCTGTGCCATTTTCCTAGGTTCCACATAGAGGCATTAATATACAATATTTGTTTTTCTCTTTCTGAGTTACTTCATTCCGTATGGCAGTCTCTAGATCCATCGACTTCTCTACAAATGACCCAGTTTCATTCCTTTTTATGGCTGAGTTATATTCCATTTTATATATGTACCACATCTTTAGCCATTCGCCTGTCTGTGGGCATTTAGGTTGCTTCCATTACCTGGCTATTGTAAATAGTGCTGCAATGAACATTGTGGTGAATGTGTCTTTGTGATTTATGGTTTTCTCTGGGTATATGCCCAGAAGTGGGATTGCTGGATCCTATGGTAATTCTCCTTTTAGTTTTTTAAAGGAACCTCCATACTCTTCTCCATAGTGACTGTATCAATTTACATTCCCACCAATAGTGGAAGGGGGTTCCTTTTGTCCACACCCTCCCCAGAATTTATTGTTTGTAGATTTTCGGATGATGCCGATTCTAACAGGTGTGAGGTCTTACCTCATTGCAGTTTTGACTTGCATTTCTCTAATAATTAGTGATGTTGAGCAGCTTTTCATGAGCGTCTTGGCCATCTCAGTGTCTTCTTTGAAGAAACGTCTATTTAGATCTTCTGCCCATTTTTGTATTGGGTTGTTTGTTTTATTAATATTAAGATGCATGAGCTGTTTATATATATTGGCGATTGAACCTGTGTCCATTGATTCGTTTGCGAACGTTTTCGCCCATCTGAGGGTTGCCTTTTTCCATTCCCTTTTTTTTAACAAAGAAAGAAAGAAAGCAAAAGAAGCAGAACACTAATGTTCGTGAAATATGCCTCTTGAAATTGTCGTTTTGAAAAATGGACGTCTTTTGAATTTTTTGGTCGATATATGACCCCAGGAATTGTTTTCAGGGCAGGTGTCATTTACAGGCCTGTAATAATTTTGAATATCCACTGACCATTAGTGCTGGGATTAAGGCTGCAGTTGTGTGAAACGGCCACATGGTGGCAGCAGTTCTCCCTTACCAAATCTGGTTACTAGGGCAGCAGAGCCTCAATGGAAGTCCCGTTCTAGATTGGAATTTAGAAAGGAATGTGCCAGGAGAAAGCCCCTCAAGTTTGTCTCACTACTTCTTGTTCGTGTTTTTAATTTAATTTTTTATTTTTTATTACAGCAAGTTTGATTACAACATTTGGCCTTTTGTAGGTGTGCAAGATGTGTTTCTTTTACACATATACATATGTCTGTTCTTCCTGGGATCCTTTTCACATGTACGTTATGACAGAATGTTGAGTAGTCTTCCCTTGGTATTCCGTAGGTCTTTGGTGATTATATATTTCACCTGTGTTTGTATATGTCTGTTAACCCCAATATCGTAATGAATCCAATCCTCACACCTTTCCATTGGTGAACCATAAGTGTGTTTAATGAATCTGTGATTGCCCTTCTCCGTGGAAATATCTGCCCTGGTATCCATTTTTAGGTAACACCTATAAGTGATATGATACTATATGTGTCTTTCACTTTCTGACTTACTACAAGTCACGTGATTACCTCTCGACTCATCTACGGTGCTGCAAATGGCATTGTGTCCTTTTTTTCCTTGGCGAATATTCTGTCTTAGCGAGGTCCATTTTCTGCAATGTGATTCCCTGAGGGCTGAGGATTAGCTGACCTGGGCAGCCTGACCCTGCCAGCAAGCCCTCCCCAGGTGTGCCTGTTTTGAGGTCAATATAAACAGCACTCCAGGCAGCAATAGCCCCTGCAGCTGTGCCTGACTCCATATTCTCTGCCCCGTCAGCAGTCTCGGGGCTGTGCTGGAGGGAGGGTGTGAGGGTCCACGGCTTTGTGGGTGGCCCGGTGTGAGTGGGGCTCTGCTGGACTTTCTGCAGGAGTTGCCAGGCTGCCACCTGTAAAGAAGACGATGTGTCACCCATAACTTCCACTGGAATTTCTCTCCGGGCTGAGGTGAGGAAGGAAAAAAAGGAGTGGGGGCCAGGACAGGAGGGGTATCTCAGGCAGGGAAATGGAAAGCTTCCAGAAGAGCGCCCAGGGCCAGGACCATCCTGGCTGGCCTGCAGGCACCAAGTTGGCCTGCGTGCTGTCGCTGGTGTGGCTCCACAGACCTTCCTCTAGGCTTTCAAGCCCTTGTACATGTTCAGGTGTTTTACCTGGGAAGGGTGGGAACAGTTCAGCAGCAGCTGGCCTGGGGCTCAGATCACGTTTACTCACAGAGTCCTCGGCACGGTCCCCCAGGATTGCAATGAGGACGCTCCTTGCGTGGGGGGGCGGGGCTGCTGGCAGTATGGGAGATGATTCCCCACCTCTGACCAATTTCAGAATTGTTTACCACTGGAGCAAGTGCCTTGGTAGGGTTTTCCTCTCTATAACTGTTAGGTTCAGGTATTTTTTTTCTTTTTCGGTTGCAGTTACATTCTGTTCTTCTTTTATGTATTTATAGATATAAGCATGGAAAAAATTCATTCATATAAATACATCTGTGTGAATGGAAGAACATTTTTCTGTTTTATTTTTAAATTTTATTTTTAAAAATTTTGAAATTTAAGTTTATTTATTTATTTTATACAGCAGGTTATTATTAGTTATCTATTTTATGCATATACATGTATACAGGTCAATCCCAATCTCCCAACTCATCCCACCACCACCACCCCATGGCTTCCCCCACTTGGTGTCCATACGTTTGTTCTCTACCTCTGTGTCTCTATTTCTGCCCTGCAAACCAGTTCATTTGTACCATTTTTCTAGGTTCCACATATAGGCATTAATATACAATATTTGTTTTTCTCTTTCTGACTTACTTCATTCCGTATGACAGTCTCTAGATCCATCGACTTCTCTACAAATGACCCAGTTTCATTCCTTTTTATGGCTGAGTAATATTCCATTTTATATATGTACCACATCTTTAGCCATTCGCCTGTCTGTGGGCATTTAGGTTGCTTCCATTACCTGGCTATTGTAAATAGTGCTGCAATGAACATTGTGGTGAATGTGTCTTTGTGATTTATGGTTTTCTCTGGGTATATGCCCAGAAGTGGGATTGCTGGATCCTATGGTAATTCTCCTTTTAGTTTTTTCAAGGAACCTCCATACTCTTCTCCATAGTGACTGTATCCATTTACATTCCCACCAATAGTGGAAGGGGGTTCCTTTTGTCCACACCCTCCCCAGAATTTGTTGTTTCTAGATTTTCGGATGATGCCGATTCTAACAGGTGTGAGGTCTTACCTCATTGTAGTTTTGATTTGCATTTCTCTAATAATTAGTGATGTTGAGCACCTTTTCATGAGTGTCTTGGCCATCTCTGTGTCTTCTTTGAAGAAACGTCTCTTTAGATCTTCTGCCCATTTTTGTATTGGGTTGTTTGTTTTATTAATATTAAGCTTCATGAGCTGTTTATATATATTGGCGATTGAACCTGTGTCCATTGATTCGTTTGCGAACGTTTTCGCCCATCTGAGGGTTGCCTTTTTCCATTCCCTTTTTTTTTAACAAAGAAAGAAAGAAAGCAAAAGAAGCAGAACACTAATGTTCGTGAAATATGCCTCTTGAAATTGTCGTTTTGAAATATGGACGTCTTTTGAATTTTTTGGTCGATATATGACCCCAGGAACTGTTTTCAGGGCAGGTGTCATTTACAGGCCTGTAATGATTTTGAATATCCACTGACCATTAGGGCTGGGATTAAGGCTGCAGTTGTGTGAAACGGCCACATGGTGGCAGCAGTTCTCCCTTACCAAATCTGGTTACTAGGGCAGCAGAGCCTCAATGGAAGTCGCGTTCTAGATTGCAATTTAAAACGGAATGTGCCAGGAGAAAGCCCCTCAAGTTTGTCTCACTACTTCTTGTTCGTGTTTTTAATTTAATTTTTTTATTTTTTATTACAGCAAGTTTGATTACAACGTTTGGCTTGATGTAGGTGTGCAAGATGTGTTTCTTTTACACATATACATATGTCTGTTCTTCCTGGGATCCTTTTCCCATGTACGTTATGACAGAATGTTGAGTAGTCTTCCCTTGGTATTCCGTAGGTCTTTGGTGATTATATATTTCACCTGTGTTTGTATATGTCTGTTAACCCCAATATCGTAATGAATCCAATCCTCACACCTTTCCATTGGTGAACCATAAGTGTGTTTAATGAATCTGTGATTGCCCTTCTCCGTGGAAATATCTGCCCTGGTATCCATTTTTAGGTAACACCTATAAGTGATATGATACGATATGTGTCTTTCACTTTCTGACTTACTACAAGTCACGTGATTACCTCTCGACTCATCTACGGTGCTGCAAATGGCATTGTGTCCTTTTTTTCCTTGGCGAATATTCTGTCTTAGCGAGGTCCATTTTCTGCAATGTGATTCCCTGAGGGCTGAGGATTAGCTGACCTGGGCAGCCTGACCCTGCCGGCAAGCCCTCCCCAGGTGTGCCTGTGTTGAGGTCAATATAAACAGCACTCCAGGCAGCAATAGCCCCTGCAGCTGTGCCTGACTCCATACTCTCTGCCCCGTCAGCAGTCTCGGGGCTGTGCTGGAGGGAGGGTGTGAGGGTCCACGGCTTTGTGGGTGGCCCAGTGTGAGTGGGGCTCTGCTGGACTTTCTGCAGGAGTTGCCAGGCTGCCACCTGTAAAGAAGACGATGTGTCACCCATAACTTCCACTGGAATTTCTCTCCGGGCTGAGGTGAGGAAGGAAAAAAAGGAGTGGGGGCCAGGACAGGAGGGGTATCTCAGGCAGGGAAATGGAAAGCTTCCAGAAGAGCGCCCGGGGCCAGGACCATCCTGGCTGGCCTGCAGGCAGCAAGTTGGCCTGCGTGCTGTCGCTGGTGTGGCTCCACAGACCTTCCTCTAGGCTTTCAAGCCCTTGTACATGTTCAGGTGTTTTACCTGGGAAGGGTGGGAACAGTTCAGCAGCAGCTGGCCTGGGGCTCAGATCACGTTTACTCACAGAGTCCTCGGCACGGTCCCCCAGGATTGCAATGAGGACGCTCCTTGCGTGGGGGGGCGGGGCTGCTGGCAGTATGGGAGATGATTCCCCACCTCTGACCAATTTCAGAATTGTTTACCACTGGAGCAAGTGCCTTGGTAGGGTTTTCCTCTCTATAACTGTTAGGTTCTGGTATTTTTTTTCTTTTTCGGTTGCAGTTACATTCTGTTCTTCTTTTATGTATTTATAGATATAAGCATGGAAATAATTCATTCATATAAATACATCTGTGTGAATGGAAGAACATTTTTCTGCTTTATTTTTAAATTTTATTTTTAAAAATTTTGAAATTTAAGTTTATTTATTTATTTTATACAGCAGGTTATTATTAGTTATCTATTTTATGCATATACATGTATACAGGTCAATCCCAATCTCCCAACTCATCCCACCACCACCACCCCATGGCTTCCCCCACTTGGTGTCCATACGTTTGTTCTCTACCTCTGTGTCTCTATTTCTGCCCTGCAAACCAGTTCATCTGTACCATTTTTCTAGGTTCCACATATAGGCATTAATATACAATATTTGTTTTTCTCTTTCTGACTTACTTCATTCCGTATGACAGTCTCTAGATCCATCCACTTCTCTACAAATGACCCAGTTTCATTCCTTTTTATGGCTGAGTAATATTCCATTTTATATATGTACCACATCTTTAGCCATTCGCCTGTCTGTGGGCATTTAGGTTGCTTCCATTACCTGGCTATTGTAAATAGTGCTGCAATGAACATTGTGGTGAATGTGTCTTTGTGATTTATGGTTTTCTCTGGGTATATGCCCAGAAGTGGGATTGCTGGATCCTATGGTAATTCTCCTTTTAGTTTTTTAAAGGAACCTCCATACTCTTCTCCATAGTGACTGTATCCATTTACATTCCCACCAATAGTGGAAGGGGGTTCCTTTTGTCCACACCCTCCCCAGAATTTGTTGTTTCTAGATTTTCGGATGATGCCGATTCTAACAGGTGTGAGGTCTTACCTCATTGTAGTTTTGATTTGCATTTCTCTAATAATTAGTGATGTTGAGCAGCTTTTCATGAGCGTCTTGGCCATCTCTGTGTCTTCTTTGAAGAAACGTCTCTTTAGATCTTCTGCCCATTTTTGTATTGGGTTGTTTGTTTTATTAATATTAAGCTTCATGAGCTGTTTATATATATTGGCGATTGAACCTGTGTCCATTGATTCGTTTGCGAACGTTTTCGCCCATCTGAGGGTTGCCTTTTTCCATTCCCTTTTTTTTTAACAAAGAAAGAAAGAAAGCAAAAGAAGCAGAACACTAATGTTCGTGAAATATGCCTCTTGAAATTGTCGTTTTGAAATATGGACGTCTTTTGAATTTTTTGGTCGATATATGACCCCAGGAACTGTTTTCAGGGCAGGTGTCATTTACAGGCCTGTAATGATTTTGAATATCCACTGACCATTAGGGCTGGGATTAAGGCTGCAGTTGTGTGAAACGGCCACATGGTGGCAGCAGTTCTCCCTTACCAAATCTGGTTACTAGGGCAGCAGAGCCTCAATGGAAGTCGCGTTCTAGATTGCAATTTAAAACGGAATGTGCCAGGAGAAAGCCCCTCAAGTTTGTCTCACTACTTCTTGTTCGTGTTTTTAATTTAATTTTTTTATTTTTTATTACAGCAAGTTTGATTACAACGTTTGGCTTGATGTAGGTGTGCAAGATGTGTTTCTTTTACACATATACATATGTCTGTTCTTCCTGGGATCCTTTTCCCATGTACGTTATGACAGAATGTTGAGTAGTCTTCCCTTGGTATTCCGTAGGTCTTTGGTGATTATATATTTCACCTGTGTTTGTATATGTCTGTTAACCCCAATATCGTAATGAATCCAATCCTCACACCTTTCCATTGGTGAACCATAAGTGTGTTTAATGAATCTGTGATTGCCCTTCTCCGTGGAAATATCTGCCCTGGTATCCATTTTTAGGTAACACCTATAAGTGATATGATACGATATGTGTCTTTCACTTTCTGACTTACTACAAGTCACGTGATTACCTCTCGACTCATCTACGGTGCTGCAAATGGCATTGTGTCCTTTTTTTCCTTGGCGAATATTCTGTCTTAGCGAGGTCCATTTTCTGCAATGTGATTCCCTGAGGGCTGAGGATTAGCTGACCTGGGCAGCCTGACCCTGCCGGCAAGCCCTCCCCAGGTGTGCCTGTGTTGAGGTCAATATAAACAGCACTCCAGGCAGCAATAGCCCCTGCAGCTGTGCCTGACTCCATACTCTCTGCCCCGTCAGCAGTCTCGGGGCTGTGCTGGAGGGAGGGTGTGAGGGTCCACGGCTTTGTGGGTGGCCCAGTGTGAGTGGGGCTCTGCTGGACTTTCTGCAGGAGTTGCCAGGCTGCCACCTGTAAAGAAGACGATGTGTCACCCATAACTTCCACTGGAATTTCTCTCCGGGCTGAGGTGAGGAAGGAAAAAAAGGAGTGGGGGCCAGGACAGGAGGGGTATCTCAGGCAGGGAAATGGAAAGCTTCCAGAAGAGCGCCCGGGGCCAGGACCATCCTGGCTGGCCTGCAGGCAGCAAGTTGGCCTGCGTGCTGTCGCTGGTGTGGCTCCACAGACCTTCCTCTAGGCTTTCAAGCCCTTGTACATGTTCAGGTGTTTTACCTGGGAAGGGTGGGAACAGTTCAGCAGCAGCTGGCCTGGGGCTCAGATCACGTTTACTCACAGAGTCCTCGGCACGGTCCCCCAGGATTGCAATGAGGACGCTCCTTGCGTGGGGGGGCGGGGCTGCTGGCAGTATGGGAGATGATTCCCCACCTCTGACCAATTTCAGAATTGTTTACCACTGGAGCAAGTGCCTTGGTAGGGTTTTCCTCTCTATAACTGTTAGGTTCTGGTATTTTTTTTCTTTTTCGGTTGCAGTTACATTCTGTTCTTCTTTTATGTATTTATAGATATAAGCATGGAAATAATTCATTCATATAAATACATCTGTGTGAATGGAAGAACATTTTTCTGCTTTATTTTTAAATTTTATTTTTAAAAATTTTGAAATTTAAGTTTATTTATTTATTTTATACAGCAGGTTATTATTAGTTATCTATTTTATGCATATACATGTATACAGGTCAATCCCAATCTCCCAACTCATCCCACCACCACCACCCCATGGCTTCCCCCACTTGGTGTCCATACGTTTGTTCTCTACCTCTGTGTCTCTATTTCTGCCCTGCAAACCAGTTCATCTGTACCATTTTTCTAGGTTCCACATATAGGCATTAATATACAATATTTGTTTTTCTCTTTCTGACTTACTTCATTCCGTATGACAGTCTCTAGATCCATCCACTTCTCTACAAATGACCCAGTTTCATTCCTTTTTATGGCTGAGTAATATTCCATTTTATATATGTACCACATCTTTAGCCATTCGCCTGTCTGTGGGCATTTAGGTTGCTTCCATTACCTGGCTATTGTAAATAGTGCTGCAATGAACATTGTGGTGAATGTGTCTTTGTGATTTATGGTTTTCTCTGGGTATATGCCCAGAAGTGGGATTGCTGGATCCTATGGTAATTCTCCTTTTAGTTTTTTAAAGGAACCTCCATACTCTTCTCCATAGTGACTGTATCCATTTACATTCCCACCAATAGTGGAAGGGGGTTCCTTTTGTCCACACCCTCCCCAGAATTTGTTGTTTCTAGATTTTCGGATGATGCCGATTCTAACAGGTGTGAGGTCTTACCTCATTGTAGTTTTGATTTGCATTTCTCTAATAATTAGTGATGTTGAGCAGCTTTTCATGAGCGTCTTGGCCATCTCTGTGTCTTCTTTGAAGAAACGTCTCTTTAGATCTTCTGCCCATTTTTGTATTGGGTTGTTTGTTTTATTAATATTAAGCTTCATGAGCTGTTTATATATATTGGCGATTGAACCTGTGTCCATTGATTCGTTTGCGAACGTTTTCGCCCATCTGAGGGTTGCCTTTTTCCATTCCCTTTTTTTTTAACAAAGAAAGAAAGAAAGCAAAAGAAGCAGAACACTAATGTTCGTGAAATATGCCTCTTGAAATTGTCGTTTTGAAATATGGACGTCTTTTGAATTTTTTGGTCGATATATGACCCCAGGAACTGTTTTCAGGGCAGGTGTCATTTACAGGCCTGTAATGATTTTGAATATCCACTGACCATTAGGGCTGGGATTAAAGCTGCAGTTGTGTGAAACGGCCACATGGTGGCAGCAGTTCTCCCTTACCAAATCTGGTTACTAGGGCAGCAGAGCCTCAATGGAAGTCGCGTTCTAGATTGCAATTTAAAACGGAATGTGCCAGGAGAAAGCCCCTCAAGTTTGTCTCACTACTTCTTGTTCGTGTTTTTAATTTAATTTTTTTATTTTTTATTACAGCAAGTTTGATTACAACGTTTGGCTTGATGTAGGTGTGCAAGATGTGTTTCTTTTACACATATACATATGTCTGTTCTTCCTGGGATCCTTTTCCCATGTACGTTATGACAGAATGTTGAGTAGTCTTCCCTTGGTATTCCGTAGGTCTTTGGTGATTATATATTTCACCTGTGTTTGTATATGTCTGTTAACCCCAATATCGTAATGAATCCAATCCTCACACCTTTCCATTGGTGAACCATAAGTGTGTTTAATGAATCTGTGATTGCCCTTCTCCGTGGAAATATCTGCCCTGGTATCCATTTTTAGGTAACACCTATAAGTGATATGATACGATATGTGTCTTTCACTTTCTGACTTACTACAAGTCACGTGATTACCTCTCGACTCATCTACGGTGCTGCAAATGGCATTGTGTCCTTTTTTTCCTTGGCGAATATTCTGTCTTAGCGAGGTCCATTTTCTGCAATGTGATTCCCTGAGGGCTGAGGATTAGCTGACCTGGGCAGCCTGACCCTGCCGGCAAGCCCTCCCCAGGTGTGCCTGTGTTGAGGTCAATATAAACAGCACTCCAGGCAGCAATAGCCCCTGCAGCTGTGCCTGACTCCATACTCTCTGCCCCGTCAGCAGTCTCGGGGCTGTGCTGGAGGGAGGGTGTGAGGGTCCACGGCTTTGTGGGTGGCCCAGTGTGAGTGGGGTTCTGCTGGACTTTCTGCAGGAGTTGCCAGGCTGCCACCTGTAAAGAAGACGATGTGTCACCCATAACTTCCACTGGAATTTCTCTCCGGGCTGAGGTGAGGAAGGAAAAAAAGGAGTGGGGGCCAGGACAGGAGGGGTATCTCAGGCAGGGAAATGGAAAGCTTCCAGAAGAGCGCCCGGGGCCAGGACCATCCTGGCTGGCCTGCAGGCAGCAAGTTGGCCTGCGTGCTGTCGCTGGTGTGGCTCCACAGACCTTCCTCTAGGCTTTCAAGCCCTTGTACATGTTCAGGTGTTTTACCTGGGAAGGGTGGGAACAGTTCAGCAGCAGCTGGCCTGGGGCTCAGATCACGTTTACTCACAGAGTCCTCGGCACGGTCCCCCAGGATTGCAATGAGGACGCTCCTTG